>NC_081189.1:1422500-1452500 GCF_902713425.1 Acipenser ruthenus
TATGTATGTATGTATGTATGTATGTATGTATGTATGTATGTATGTATGTATGTATGGTAAGCACAATCGTGCTGAAGCAATTACTGATTAATGTATGTAGGTCGAGCAATGCGCCTGATACATTGCAATGGGGTGCTTTCCTGTAAAACAATAGTTCCAACTACAATACCCTTCAGAATTACTTTCTGTATTTAACAACTTGACTTTACTATATATTACCACTGCTTATAATGTTTATCTGATCACATGCTTCAGTGTTAAAAGCTCTCTTAATCTCAACCGTACAATCGATTTATAGCTATGCATTTATACAGTACATATCCTCGAAGTTAATGAAATGCATGCTTGCCCAATACTTACTTCGTACTTGTAGGACACAGATTTAGATTTAACCCTATGCATACTGCCTGGATTAAATCTCTGTCTGCCTATTGGGTCCTTCAGTTGACTCTTGGTGTGCCTTCGTCAGTGACCAGACTCCAGACTGGGGAATCACATTAGAATTAAGCCCAGAGCGTCTGAACAATACTGTGTTATGAATCAATTTTATTTGTGATTACACAACAGTGAACAATACAAAGATAGAGCGATAAGTAAAAACAGTCGCTGCCAATTCTGCCTTAGCAACCCACAGGAGCGCCAGAACCAATGCGACGCGCTCTCAGGAATCCCAGGCGAAGTTCGGCGACACTGCCAAGACTGTAGCCTGAGCTCCCCTGACTGTATGACTCACCGTGCGCCACCAGGCGGGCGTGCTTTTACCAGGTGAGCCGCTCGGGGACCCTGCATTTATATTTAAACAGCAAGCAATCTTTCTCCAGCCTTCATGCTTTATTTTATTTTGACGAGATGATACATATTCTCTATATTTTATTAAAAACAAAAGCTTGATCCTAATAGAAATGTGCTGTTCCCCCCTTGTCCACGTTTCTCGTGCAGTTTACCCTCTTAAATCGGCCACGCTTATGAGAATACCCCCCTATTTAATAAAAAAAAAATCCCAATAAGGTTACCAAAACAGAGATAAGCAACTCAGTTTATTTTAGGGACTTGTAAGTAGTCTTTAGTTGTTTCTTATTTGCTCGTATTTTCTTTTAGATGGTCTAATGCCTTTTTGCAGTAAAAATCCTTGAGAATCAGCTCCATAATATTAAAACAATAACATACACATTGTAAAACATAGCCACTGTCTACAGTGTACGGTAACCCTTTTAAAATCTGGCAATTAATGCTTCGAGTGTTTTGTCGGGGTGCTGCGTGTGTGCTGGATGCAGCCTGCGTGCTATGTGTTGTGTGCGGTGCCGTGCGCTGTCCGTGGTGCTGGACTAAGAGCGAGACAAGGGCCGTTGCAAAGAAAGGTCACCCGTAAAAGGATGTTGTACAACCAGTTAAACAAAATACATCTGGGGCTAACCTGGCAGCGCCGACCCAGCTCAAAAGAAAGCAGTACTCATGACCCAAATTGAGGCCAGTTTTCCTCAACCTTTAGCAACCGCAATGTGAATGGTGGTGCCTCAGATTCCACACACAGTTCAGGCCTTTTTAATTAAACCAGTTTTGGACGTGTTCAAATAAGTAGGCTTTTAATTTTAAAACATAGTAAAACGTCACGCATTAACCGCTGTCAGAGTCAGTATCTATTTGAACTCTTGGGATGTTTTCCTGGTTAAACATGTAGACTGTGACACCCTCGCCAATGTGCTCCAAACAAGATTTGCAAGTATTTTCCGGGAGGCTGAAGTTCATTCTCCTTTCCAGTATACAGAATGCAAAGTTAGCTACATGAACATCGAGCTCACCATGGCAATTCCATGCAAATCTCTCTCCTACCTGTTGTAAGTATGTTTTTTACAAGACATCGAAGGACATTTTCTTTGTTGTGTTTTTGTTTTCTTGGGCTCCCATCACAGAAGGATTCTCTGGTTTCTAGTGTGGGGGTTTCAAACAGGCCCACATTTTCAGAGCTGAGATTTAAAAAAAAATAAATAATACAGACAGTCACAGTTTAAAACTCATAAATAGGCGATGTGTCGTAACATTGATTAATTATTTTTCGTATGGGCTGAGATTCAATTAAAGTACTTATCCATATATTATATTTAGATAATTAAAAAGCCCTTTTTAACTCTGTGTCTCATTTTTAAGCATTTTGTTGGGGTGGTGGAAGATAGGGTTGCAACAGGCATTGCCTCGGCAACAGCCAAGTGAGTTTACCTGAATTTTAAATAACACGGGGGGTGAGCAAGCATCTCAGTCTAAGCTTTTAATAAGTGACTACCAGCAGGGGCATGTACACACTGATCTACATGTGTTTTGGAAGCATTCAGCCATCCCATGTTTTTGTTGGATATATGTAGTTCTAATGTGGTTCTAAAATCTACATGTCTTGTGGGACAGACATGTGGACATTGCATGTAGTGCTTAGGGTACATTGTTTCCTCATCACAACTTGCAAGACATACAATTATTCAAATCCTGCTTTACACTTATTTTATTCACAGTGGGTCCTATTTATGGAAACAAAGGATTGTTTGAAGGAATGCTTTTCCAGGTACTGCTCTAGAAGAATGTTCATAACCATTCTTTCAGGTTAAATATTGCTTTAAAAATGTCATCAACACAATAAACCCTCCCCCCAGTATTTTTGTCTTTGTTTCTTTAAATGTAATGTTAGCAACATGGTTACTTTAAGGATTAGGGATCACTGTTTGGGTTAAAGTGGATGTGTTAATGGTTCTTGTAATCAAATGTGTAATATTGTAACACACTTATTGCTGATGCAGGCCATTGCTGCACAGCTGTAACAGCAAGCTTTGGATTATCTTGGTATTGCTTGCCTTGGTTGTTTCCAAGGCCTCTTTACGAACCTCCTCAATTCTTGAACTGCTATTGGTTGCCCCCCTGCTGCTGGGCACTGGCTACAGAGACAGCATTAAGAATTTTAGACAGCAGATTAGAATGCAAACATAGAAATAGGGTATGGAAACTAGAGGCACTTGAAAAGTGGAGGCAAACACTTTGGGATAGCTGCTACATAGCAATCCTCTGTGACCTTTATTATTACCCTGTTTTACGACTGCATTCAGTTTGAACTGCCAGGTATAGGAGGAGGACCCCCTGAACATACTGTAACACTGCATTAGCAAAAGTATCTTAACCTTAAGCTTGAATACCCCTCTTTGGGTGAAGTCGTTAGCCAAACTCAGAAATGTACAGATTCTACCTTTTGCATATGACCAAATAATACATCATAATGTTGCATTACATGTGACCATGTGACCAATAGCATGTAATTTACAGGCACACTTACAGAGAGAAAAAAAAAGATTCAGTGTTGGTTTTGTACCCTGGAACAGTTTCAAAATCACTAGCTCACACCAGAGTGACTTTTCCCTGTCTATTAATTAAGCTCACCCCAGGTATTAAGCTGTATGATGCTCTTGTAAGATTGTTTTTTCCCTATTTTGATTTGTGGCAGCTTTTAACCAACAAGGAATTTTGTTCTGCTCATGTCCTTGTATTTGATTTATGTGCTTGATAATGTTCTGGCTTTGGGAGTACGTTTATATGTCTGTTGACTTTAATTGCACTTCTGAACATGTTACAAGGCAATCCCCTCACGTTCTAGGGAAGGATGGATACAGGGTCAAGTCTGACCCACAGCACAATGAATCATTTTAATTAAACACAGAAATGAATACTCCCTGCAGACCAATCACATTGTATCTACTTAAGGGTAGACTCAATCAAAGCCCCTTTGTGAGCTGAAATATTTTTCTAGTTTTCTTAAGTGATACAATCTGTGCAGCAGTTAAGTTCAAATCCTGGTTAAAAACTTGACAAGACCTTTATTTAAAACACATGTACAGTATACAATACCTTCATGTGGAAATTAGTTTATATGGATAGCTTATTATACTACAAATGGACCAGGTTTCAACAGGGAACTAACACGGATGCTGTAGATGTCTTTCTCTGCCTGTTACTCAGGATGCAGGCACCACTATGTCCTTTGCTTGTCTAAGATTTAGTGAATTGTATGAAAACACAGTTGTAGTTTAAATAATTGTTCTCTTTTACAACTATTAGTAGCAGCTGCATAACTCGTGATAGACTTCCACTGTACTGTACAGTACATTGCCTGCAGGCGTGCGCAAACATCACAGTGGAATGAACAGTCCATCCGACATTTATCTGATCCGTTTGTGAAACATTTAATGAATCTTTGGCGTAATAACATCATATCACCTCCTCCCGTGGCTTAGCTGGGTGCATTTAACACAGATTAACCAGCGTTCAGGATACATCGTGATGACATCAGCATTTTTGGGCTGTATTAGTGCAATGGAGCACAGGCTGCTCGGCAACCAATGAACAGCAGTTTATATTTAACATTGGGAGCAGCAGCTCACTTGGGACCAACGCTCAAACTTCAAAATCAAAACAGTCAGGGTTTCAATTGATGTTTTTTTGTTAAAAGTTTGACATAACTGAACTTGACTGAAACTGAATCATATATATAAGAAGGGGATGTGGATTGTGTCATGTACACTAATGTGAAATACATGTGCTTGAATGGAGACAGACACACCTTTAGGGCATGCCCAGGGAATTATTGTAATTAGGCTCTCCTGTTTACCCTCCCCTTTATTGTCATTTTTTATATAATTGGCCATGTTTGCCCAAAGTTTTCCAAATGGAAGAATTCAAATTCTGAGGTCAGTGCGCCAGAACTAGAAATGTTTCATTAAACAGCAACTACAGGGTGCACTGAGACACAGTCAAGGCTCGTTACTAGCAGCACACCCTTTAGAGTCCCAGCTATTTTCACCTGTGTTTCAATGTTATTAGATTTGTGGTTGTAACTCTTTAACTATAAAGGTTACAGGTACATGTCATACATGAAATTAATGTGCACACACTAGGCTTTCATAAAAAGGTGAAATAATCTGAAACCCACCCTGTTCAACAAAGATAACAAAAACCACAGAACAAGATAGATGCTTTTTTAAAAAAAAAAAAATAATAATAATATGGCCAGATCAAATCTGACAGTGCACAATGAAACTTCAACATGTAGAGAACATGGAAAAAAACATTTCTGAACAAATTAGATAATAAATAAGGGAATTATGGCCATGTATACAAAAGGGACCAAAAGCAACCAAAAAAACGGATTCACTGAAAATGTGCAAAAGAAAACAAAAAGGAAAAGAAAGAAACAAAAACGAATTCAGATTATTCGTCCCAGGCACCCTGATCATGTGGCACAAGATGGGGCTGTTCACTGTGGCGACCAGGGCAACGTAACCCTAAACAGCTCTGGTCTTGTGCATCTGATCCACAAACACGAAAAACAAATATATATTTATCAGAAAATAGGTCCTTGTGCCTTCGATGTCGCCATTTCTCTTATTTTGTAAAGATTTTGCATGAAAATGTTTGTTTACTGCACCGCGCAGCGCAGGAGTAACATTGCAAAACACTTGCATTCAAGGCTATCTCCTAATATGGTCATCTACCGGAAAAACACAAATAGGACCTCATTTTAAAGCTCTGAACTTCCTTTTTCCAATGACACAAGCAGGGCTGTCTCTCACAGTGCCTGAGTAAAAAGAGTTAAAGGGCCAGTTCCCAGAGGGATATTTAACATTGGGCGGACCCTAAAGATGTCCATGTAATAACTGAAAAACAAAATAATGCATTAAAGCATGCATTCACCTGTTTCTCTCTTGTTGTAAAGGTACAGATTCCGATAAGGATATTCAGTATATACTTATGAGATGGCTTGCTCATTAAAATCAGATCTTTTGCATATCTATAGAGGAAATGATTGTCTGTTTTGGGAACCCAAGATATTTAGGAAGCAAAGGGTCTCAAAATGTGGTCATCATTTCAATTTTTTTTGTCGTTAATGTATCTATTTAGATACAATTAGCAGACCATGTCATAATGAGCTATGACATCACAATGGATTTTCTCTTACCATTGGCATGTTGAAAATACACACATGTTACTGCTGTGGTACCATTCTGCCAGCGTCATTCCATTGTAGCTGCCCTTGTGCAACCCTTGACTCTTAGTAGAGTAACCCTACACAAACACTGCACTCTCATTGAAGGTCAGGGCAATATTCAGAATTTCTTCTGTTGTAATTATTTTTATTGACATTTTGTAAATGAGAAAAACTGCAATGGATAATCACTAAAAAGTAATTCTGGAACATCAATGACATAATGGAAGAAAATCAAATTCAAAAAGGGTTTTTGAAGAATACCACAACTGTAATATAGTCCCTAGAGTGAAGAAGAAGAAGAAGAAGAAGAAGAAGAAGAAGAAGAAGAAGAAGAAGAAGAAGAAGAAGAAATACACTTAAAAAATCAGTTCAGTCTACCATACCGTCACTCTGAAGCAACCTTTCCATTTGTAAATTGTGATGTACAAAGAGCACTTTCTGGTGGCCCTGTAGTAAAAAAAAAAACAAAGTAACCCTCCTTTACATTAATTGAACACTCTCTTGTCACCAGGGCCTCTCTCTCTCTCACCAGGACATTAAACTCACTTTGATGTGTGCTTTTTGTAGTTTGAAAGGATCGTCATGTGGGAGTGCTCTGTGCTATAAATGTTGTGTTCTACACACCATCAGTATGCAAGAGTAAACACAAACTGAATGTCTTTAAATAGCTGTGCAGTGACAGCTGCCGAGCACTCCAGGACTGGCTGTTTGAAGTGTAGCACAGCTCAGGTACAGAGGACTGTGTAGGTGTTCCTGTGTGTCTAATCCTCTGAGACTCACGGATATACAGTAGCAGCTTCTGCATGCGGAACTCAAGGGGCTTGTACAGCTGTCTAATCCGCATCAGGTTATACAGCTTCTAAGTGGGTAACAAAATAATAATCAACGACTGAGGGCAAAAGTCTCCAGTTGTTTATGTCTGATTATTTTTTGCATTTGCAAAGAACCGATTGTGTTTTCTGTTCATGCCTCTTGTAATTAACTATTTACTCCTTGTGACAGATTTAATGAAGTCATTTATTTTTGTTTTACTGGGTAAACATTGGTGCGTTTCTATGGAAAGCTAGTTTGAAGCTTGGCAAAGCTGCTATTGTGACGTCACACTGCTTCAAACTGGCCATTGAAATATGAAATAAATACCAATAAAATGCGCCTTAGAACACCCACAAGTGCAGTAGAAAATATATTTTTTTATAAGGGTGAACTTTTAGAAAGTTTCACTATTGCAGTGTTCCAGTAGACTTTATTACGTGTTGAAACAATAAAAATAAGTTTAGCATCACTACATCTGAAATAGTCTATATCATGTTATGACAGCAGGCTGGTGTTCTCATCCTTATCACAACCGCAAGTCAAAGGTGGAATAGATTAAACAAACTAATTTACTTTTCACTGTCAGTCTCAACTCAGGTCCCTCATTCAAGATACCCTGACAAACTCCATACAATGAAGCAGCAGCAGCAGCAGCTGAACCTTTGTGTTGCGATGCTGCAGATACAATATTTCACATGAGGCTGCAAACAACTCACGCCACTACTGATTTAGCCATCTCATTTTAACTACAATACTGGTCTCAATACAGAATGATGACTTACATTGCCATCAATAGGAACCAAATGTGACTATAAAAAAAGAGTCCTTAATTGTGAAGTGGTCTTTAAGCTCGGCTTTATTGTACTGTATCTGTGTTATTTCTTAATGACATTCAAAGTTTGACATTGTGCTCTTGCCAGTAAGGGACCAAGACAGGCAATTAGTCAGTTTGCTGTGACAGGGATATCTGACGGAAGAACATTGTCTAATTGGAATAAGTCTGGCCACAGAAACCCTGCTGTCTGAGTTGACAATATCACAGAGGGGTCATGGGACCGTGTTGGAGTTGTATGGTAACTAGAATATTGCATATTGACTGTTGCTGTGACACCAAACCCTCTGACTGGTTGACAGTATCACAGAGGGGTCATGGGAACGTGTTGGAGTTGTATGGGAACTAGAATGTTGAATATTGACTGTTATTATTATTATTATTATTATTATTATTTATTTCTTAGCAGACACCCTTATCCAGGGCGACTTACAATTCTTACAAGATATCACATTGTACATTATATAGATATCACATTATTTTTTACATGCAATTACCCATTTATACAGTTGGTTTTTACAGGAGCAATCTAGGTAAAGTACCTTGCTCAAGGGTACAGCAGCAGTGTCCCCCACCTGGGACTGAACCCACGACCCTCCAGTCAGGAGTCTAGAGCCCTAACCACTACTCCACACTGCTGCCACAGTGATACCAAACTCTCTGACTGTTTGTCACACATTTCCACCCATTTCTGCGTGTCTCAACATCTTGGTTTTTACACCGTGGGTAAGATCATTCTGCTGAATGATTTTAATGAAATAATAATTAAATAATTCCATAAGTCCTATCTGTTGTGCACTTCCAGTCCCCATATAGGTCTTACATGTGCAGTTTTGAAATACACAATGCACATGTTTATTTATTTTTTTTAAAAGTTCCATATCAGGTTTAAAGAAAGCTCTGATTTTGCATGCCTTAATTTCAAGACTTGTGTTATTTGTGCAGTTATCTGCAGCCCTTTCAACGCTTTCTTTCCTCTCCTCATCAACCAACCAGCTGCTTCCAGTAATCACTGATATGCAGCCAGTGACATCCTTTGACCCAAAAGACCGTAAAAGGAAACTAATCTGATGCCTGTAAATAGGTGCGCACAATACCAGTTGCTATGTTAGTACGTTTATATTTATTGATTCCAATATCCAAAAGTTACACACATATAGATTAACATTATCGTTAGATACTAATGATAATAATGTAGCACCTAGCTATGAACAGAAATCCGATAGTGATCAATTAATTACAGTACACCCTCGCTATAATGAACCTGTTGGGGTCCAAGCGTTTTGTCGTTATATCGAGGGATTCGTTATAGCGAAAGGACAACACTATGTAACACAATTTTTGTTCCTGGGTAGTAAGTTTTATTTCCTAATTGCTTATGCCTCAAAAGTATAGAAAATTGCTATTATTCCCCACAAACTTTGCTTTTGTGACCAGGACAGTGATATTTTGAAATGTACCTATTTCCAATGAGAAAATGGGCGGATTTGTGTCTTTTCGTTCACATAAAGTCAGAAAAAACAACATATGAATCCAAATTAACATGTATTTATACTAAAGTAATACAAAAATGACTACAAAAGATCTAGAAGTGAGTAGTTTTTCGAGATTTACGATTATACTGTAAATCACTTTCACGAATCAGCCCCCAAATGTAGTCTCCCATCATGTTCTCGTTATACTGTCCTTCATTGACAGCTCATCCAGGAGCCTCAAAGCCGTGCTGCTCCATAATGGTAACAAGTACCCGTCTCTTCCCCTGGCTCACTCGGTGCACCTCAAAGAGGATTACAACAGCATCAAGACCTTGCTGGACGCCTTGAAGTATGATGAGTACGGCTGGGACCCCCGGAAGGTGCTGATGCCACCACTGGGCTTTATGAAACAATTTGTCAGAGCTCTAGATAAGGAGTCGGCAGCCTTCAAGTACCTTCAAGACAAATTCGCCCGTTTTCTCATTGGAAATAGGTAAATTTCAAAATATCACTGTCCTGGTCACAAAAGCAAAGTTTGTGGGGAATAATAGCCATTTTCTATACTTTTGAGGCATAATCAACTAGGAAATAACACTTACTACCCAGGAACAAAAAAAAAAAAAAAAAAAAAAAATTGTTACACAGTGCAATCAAAATGAACGACCAACTTGGGAGTAAGTTAATGAGATGAGATTGTGAATAAATGCAGAATTACATGTACCTGTTCGTTTCATGTATGCAATATTCTGCCTTTGCTTTATCCAATTCGTTAAAGAATTAAAAAGCAGTACAGAAAGCAAAAATCCCGAATTGAAGCTGAACTTTTATTCAAAATCAATCAGACATGAATAGTTTCAAAGTGCAGCAAATATTAATATAACATGCAAGAATCCCCAAATGATCTTTTATTCCAAACCAACCCGACATGAAAAGTTAGACATGAAAAGTTAATCAGATCCTGAAGTTCTTTTTTTCTTTTTTTTCTTATTTTTTTTAATTCTGTCTCTGTTTCACAACAACAAACACTCTCACTGTCACTGGTCTCTAGCCCCAGTTAGTCCCGCCTCATCCCACTCCACAGCCAATCACCAGCAGTTCCTGTGTTCCGTACCAGTCGTCCATAGGCTGTTTGACAGACGTGATACACAGCGTTCTTGCAAATCACACACCTCCCATATGTTATATAATATCATCTTTTGATGTTTTTTTTTTTTTTATTTGGGGTCCAGGGTCCAGGTTCGTTATAGCCGAAGGTTCATTATAATGAAGGGCGTTATAGCGAGGGTGTACTATACCTACATTTCTGGGAGAAAGCTCAGGTATGGTGATGGTCTGTCATCAGGAGAGGATTCAGGTAGCTTTTCTCACAAGCACCAATAAGTGTCTGTCTTAAATATCTTGCCTAACTGTGTGTGTGCAGCTGAACTTTGTGAACTCTGCTTACACTCTGTTTTCTGAACAACATCAAAACACTACCAGTTTCTTGATGTAAGTTAAAATGTTGTTGCAGACACCCAGCATACATCTCTTCTACACCAGGTCCAATGTACCCCACTTCACCATGTTCCTGTGTCCTGGCTGGCTGAGTTGGAAAGCATCCTCCCACCTTGCAGCTGTGTGATAATGATAATAATAATAATAATAATAATAATAATAATAATAATAATAATAATAATAATAATAATAATAATTATTATTATTATTATTATTTATTAGCAGAGGTTCTTATCCAGGGCGACTTACAATTGTTACAAGATATCACTTTATTTTTCAATACAATGACATTATTTTTAACCCTTTACTGTCATTGCATAATTGAGATGACTTAGAAATTACAAGCATAGCAGTCCACCTGGAACAAATGCATGCAAAGTGAGAGCATGGTTAGTTTCCAGATACCACACCGTTTCTATTGTAGCCGGTGTCACTGTCTGCCGTTCACCTCAAGCGCGCTTTCAATCGTGTGACCACGCTAACCTGCTCAAGAGTAAAAAGCTCTTCTAGTTCCTTGCTATCCTCTTACAGTTCGTATTGCAATCACTCAGATTTTGCGTTTTCTTTACAGTTCTTGATACGTCTGTGTCAAGGTGCTTTGAATGACTTCTGGGACTGCTCTTCTCTTCTAGTTGGCCGCCATAGACATATGCAACAGGCTACAGCAGCCAGTGTCCTTGTATTAATAAGCACCAGCACCATCTGGGGCGCTGCTGTGTATTGCTAGAAAAAGCATTAGGAAACTTTAGCCTAAGTGGCAGATCACTAGATAGCACTGTCTCTTACCTCTATAAAGTCACTTTGGCTGATTTATCTTAAGTTACATGCAACTATGTTTTGTAACTGAAGAGTAGCTCTTGAAAAATAACAAAAAAACATATTTGAGTATAATTCCAAACATCATAAAAAGTTAAGGGGTCAATATAAGAAATATGGAATTTACAACTACTTCCTCTTTAATGTCTTAACACCTAACCTTCTCGGTTTAATTTCTCTGTGCTCACCAAACATGCCCGTTTTAATACAGTGTATTCATTCTTTTCATGGATTCACATGTAAAAAACAGAATAAAAATCTGCTGTGTATCAGTAATATTGCATACAATACGGCTTCTCATGGGAGCCAACTGAAATCAGCCCGTCACTTTTCCAGCATTTCAATGTGTGTGTACTGTATCTTTTATAAGGGATGTTTCTTAAGCAGCAAGCTGGTTAGGACAGAAATAAATTGCTTTGCCCTAGGGTTACACAGCCAGGGAATGGCTGCGCTAGCATTGAAGAACAGGCTTCCTGGTGCCCAGTGTGCATCTGCAGCCACAGTACCTCCCGGCTCCCAGTCTCAGCTTTTCCATTCTGCCTGTTGTGTTTGTATCGGCACTGTGTGTGTGTGTGTGCATGTGTGTGTGTGTGTGTGTGTGTGTGCATGTGTGTGTGTGTGTGTGTGCATGTGTGTGTGTGTGTGTGCATGCGTGTGTGTGTGTGTGAGTGTGTGTGTGTGTGTGTGTGTGCATGTGTGTGTGTGTGTGTGTGAGTGTGCATGTGCGTGTGCGTGTGTGTGTGTGTGTGCATGTGTGTGTGTGTGTGTGTGCATGTGTGTGTGTGTGTGTGAGTGTGCGTGTGCGTGTGCGTGTGTGTGTGTGTGTGTGTGTGTGCATGTGTGTGTGTGCATGTGTGTGTGTGATCAGACTTTCCAAGACCTTCTCTTCTGGTGTTAGTAGATAACCGGGCAGGAGTTTAGCAATGGCTCTGGAAACCACAGGGGCATCCACTCCCACAGAAACTCCAGCATGCCTGTCTGTCCCAGGACACCCTAGCAATGCCAAATGTCTGTTCCAAAGAAGTGGAGCATGTTTTTGTTTTGCTTTTACTTCCAGACCATATCTCATGAACAGATGTCTGGATTGGTTGAACAGAACTGCAGTCACTGTGTGTATGCTTTGTGTCTCGAGTCATGCTTTTGAAAGACAGCAGCTGAATCCAGAGGGTTCATTCCATCTTCCATTAGATACGCCATTCAGGAATCTCAGAGAAGAAAGTGCAGTACTCACAAGAGAAGTGTGTGCGTGCGCGGGTGCATAGACAGAACTATTGAAAAATGTTATGCGAACCAAGGGCCTCATAATGTTTGAGCTGCATTTTATGAATGCAAAAGTTTGTTTAAGAAATGTTCAAAGCAGAGACACTTAGCTTAGGATGAATATTTACAGCAGATGTGATCCAAGATCATGTTGAATTTAGACTAGTAAACCCAGAGACTTAACTAGAGTCAGTGAAAGGTCTGCATAATGATAGCTTTACATTCCTGTGTGTGTGTTTACATTTTTGTTTTTGCTGCTAGAGTTAATGGAAGTTAAATATGATTAAAGGCACTTTTAAATAGGTTACTGTTGTAATGTTCTGCAAATAATACAAGCTTTTAAAATGTTAATATTATACATGTGTATTAGTTTATACAATGAATACAATTTATTAACCTCAGTAACTATAACTAACTGACTTGAAGTCTTTAAAATCCTAAAAGGAATTGACGTAGTTAATCCCAACCTTTAAACAGAACCCAAGGCCAGAGGACAGTTGGAAATTAGGAGGAGATAGACTGAGGACAGAGGATAGGAGACCCTTCTTCACACTGAGTGGTTGAGGGTATGGAATGGGTTACCTAGTCATGTTATTGAGGCAGAATCACTTGGATTCTTTTAGACCCAATTTGACAAGGTTCTGAGATCAATCAGCTACTAGGAACTGGATGAGCTAAGATGGGCTGAATGGTCTCCTCTCATTGGTACTTTATCTTCTGTTCTTATAAACACAAAATGAGTAACGGTTGTTAACACACAGGTAAGCTTGTTGTTGACAGTTAATAAACTCAGAAAGGTTCACCTTACAATAACCCATGACCAAATACTAAAACATTCATGTTCTTCAAAATACATTTTCAAACAAATGAAAAAATGTTTTTGCAACCTACGCCTTCACTGTTCTTGTGTTGATCATTCATATTGATTGCGCACCACCTTGTCTGAAAGGAACATGCCAAAGTTAAAGTGTTTTTAAAACTTTTATACTTCACTTTCCAATTACAAACCCATAAAAATCACACAAGTTATCCAGAATACAGTGACAAATACAGCACATATGAACATAAAAAAGGAGGAAACGCTAACTTTTTAGATTTTAACCAAAACAAACCACAAATGCCTTTTCTGTTATTGTAAATAATAAACTCCAGAATTTATTGATCTAATAATATATATCTTTTTAAATCACACATGCATGGCATTGCCACAAGTTAAGACCCTACAGGATGCGTGATTCAGCATATACTGCAGAGTAACTGTAAATACAAGTGAATCGGGAGCTGGAAATGCTATAAATGACATTTGTGATTGGATTTATTAAGTTTCTTCTAGTATTTCTAAATTCTTTGAATGTTTAATAGTTATGGAGCAATCAGGAGTTGGTAGGGAGAATCACAGAAAGATTTTTTCTCAGCCACCTTTTCTCTTCTTCTCAGCTTGCATTCATGTGAGAACAGAGATACAGCATTCTTTTCTTGTCAGTTTCTGCAGTCACACGATTCTGTTGGCAGTTTTGTATGGACAGGATTTCTAAAGGATGGGTCTTCGTGTGTTTTGTCAGTGTCCCCCCCCCCCCCGAGTTCAATTCAAAAGATGTTCTTCCTGACGGCTTTTTCTAAGAAAAAAAGAAATGAAGGACAACTTTTACTTGGCAGTTCTTCATTGCAGGATTCTAAGGGCAAGTGTTGGTGCTGCCATTTCCCAGGAACAGGGTTTTAAGAGCATGTTGGCTCATCAGCTGAGCACAATGAAATCTGAACACTGACTACCTGTCAGCAATTTCACAGAGTGGAGCTCCAACTCTAGGCAACCTTGATGGCAGATAGGAGACTCAGCGGATTGTTATCTATGTGTGCAGCAGTTAAAGCAGATATGAAACTACCTAACCCCTACCCACTGGAGGACCTGTTTAACAAGTAACACCCAGTCTACTGTTCCACTCAGTGTTACATTCAGTGTTTGAACTACCTAACCCCTACCCACTGGAGGACCTGTTTAACAAGTAACACACAGTCTACTGTTCCACTCAATGTTACATTCAGTGTTTGAACTACCTAACCCCTACCCACTGGAGGACCTGTTTAATGAGTAACACCCAGTCTACTGTTCCACTCAATGTTACATTCAGTGTTTGAACTACCTAACCCCTACCCACTAGAGGACCTGTTTAACAAGTAACACCCAGTCTACTGTTCCACTCAGTGTTACATTCAGTGTTTGAACTACCTAACCCCTACCCACTGGAGGACCTGTTTAACAAGTAACACCCAGTCTACTGTTCCACTCAGTGTTACATTCAGTGTTTGAACTACCTAACCCCTACCCACTGGAGGACCTGTTTAACAAGTAACACACAGTCTACTGTTCCACTCAGTGTTACATTCAGTGTTTGAACTTTATAACACCTACCCACTGGAGGACCTGTTTAATGAGTAACACCCAGTCTACTGTTCCTAACCCCTACCCACTGGAGGACCTGTTTAACAAGTAACACACAGTCTACTGTTCCACTCAATGTTACATTCAGTGTTTGAACTACCTAACCCCTACCCACTGGAGGACCTGTTTAACAAGTAACACACAGTCTACTGTTCCACTCAATGTTACATTCAGTGTTTTGGAGTTTCTGTGTGAGATAATGACTACTTTTGAAAATGTTGCAATCCTCTGCAGTTGATATATTGTCTAATCAGTTTTATAAGTCATATACATATATATATATATCTATCTATATATATATATATATATATATATATATATATATATATAATGTGGTATTTTCTGGGTTTGTAATTCATTTGTTTTTATATGTTTTATTATTTGGTAAAATAAATACATAAATAGATAAATAAATAAGCCAACGCATTCTTCCCCATTTCCCACGTCAGCATATATTTTTACTTTTAGTCATTTAAATAGGGATGCTGTGCAATGGTATTCATGTTTTAAACACCATAGCCTTTGCATGTTAACTTGCATATTGCTGAATTAGTCTGCACACAGTGATTCCTAAACTTTACTTACTTTATTGAAATAAGCACTGCATGACATGTTGTGTCTGTTAAAGATTAATAATGCACTGCTGACTTCGCAGATTACTGAAGCTGTTTATTGTGCTACTCCAAATCACATTTGAAAAAAAGAGAAAAGGCCCTGCAGAAAACAATAGACTGTACTTGTGGATTTGTACTGCATTGCAACGTCATGGTGTTTAATGTAAACAGCAGTGGGGATAAAAGGGAGCAGGCAGCCAAAGAAGGGACCCAGGGAGAAATAAATACAGAGAAGAAATATCTATATGTGCTAAATGTCCATCAAATTCATACACCAAGACTAGGGCAATCAAATTACCATCTCACACCAAGACTAGGGCAATCAAATTACCATCTCACACCAAGACTAGGGCAATCAAATTACCATCTCACACCAAGACTAGGGCAATCAAATTACCATCTCACACCAAGACTAGGGCAATCAAATTACCATCTCACACCAAGACTAGGGCAATCAAATTACCATCTCACACCAAGACTAGGGCAATCAAATTACCATCTCACACCAAGACTAGGGCAATCAAATTACCATCTCACACCAAGACAAGGGCAATCAAATTACCATCTCACACCAAGACTAGGGCAATCAAATTACCATCTCACACCAAGACTAGGGCAATCAAATTACCATCTCACACCAAGACAAGGGCAATCAAATTACCATCTCACACCAAGACTAGGGCAATCAAATTACCATCTCACACCAAGACTAGGGCAATCAAATTACCATCTCACACCAAGACTAGGGCAATCAAATTACCATCTCACACCAAGACCAGGGCAATCAAATTACCATCTCACACCAAGACTAGGGCAATCAAATTACCATCTCACACCAAGACTAGGGCAATCAAATTACCATCTCACACCAAGACTAGGGCAATCAAATTACCATCTCACACCAAGACTAGGGCAATCAAATTACCATCTCACACCAAGACTAGGGCAATCAAATTACCATCTCACACCAAGACTAGGGCAATCAAATTACCATCTCACACCAAGACTAGGGCAATCAAATTACCATCTCACACCAAGACTAGGGCAATCAAATTACCATCTCACACCAAGACTAGGGCAATCAAATTACCATCTCACACCAAGACTAGGGCAATCAAATTACCATCTCACACCAAGACTAGGGCAATCAAATTACCATCTCACACCAAGACTAGGGCAATCAAATTACCATCTCACACCAAGACTAGGGCAATCAAATTACCATCTCACACCAAGACTAGGGCAATCAAATTACCATCTCACACCAAGACTAGGGCAATCAAATTACCATCTCACACCAAGACTAGGGCAATCAAATTACCATCTCACACCAAGACTAGGGCAATCAAATTACCATCTCACACCAAGACTAGGGCAATCAAATTACCATCTCACACCAAGACTAGGGCAATCAAATTACCATCTCACACCAAGACTAGGGCAATCAAATTACCATCTCACACCAAGACAAGGGCAATCAAATTACCATCTCACACCAAGACTAGGGCAATCAAATTACCATCTCACACCAAGACTAGGGCAATCAAATTACCATCTCACACCAAGACTAGGGCAATCAAATTACCATCTCACACCAAGACTAGGGCAATCAAATTACCATCTCACACCAAGACTAGGGCAAAAACAAGTGCCAGTACTGCTAATATATATGTATGGCACTACAAGTGTTTTTGAAACACAAGAAAAACATGGATATGATTGTGTAAAACAGAACATTAAGAGTTTGTTAAATGTAAACACTATTTTACACACATCTGACTGCTAACAGTCTACCTGTAAAATGTAAAGCAGTCAGTAATGTAGTTTGCATCATCACTGCTTGCTGGATGTGGCCCTCTGCACAAGTGAAGCAATATGACTATTGAAATAAGAATTGCATTTCAGAAAACTTTTATAAGTAATATTTACTGCATGAAAATTAGGGCCTTTTTTGAAAGCACTCAAAGGGCCTACATCAGGGGGCTCCAACCCTGGTTCAGAGAGGCACAGGGTCTTCTGGTTTTCATTTCAACCTAGCTCTCAGTTACTTCATTGAATCAATTATGGTTTAATTACTCAAGACTAACATGTGTTCCAGATCTTTAGCCATTGAAGATGTAAAGACACCTATGAAACCTACAGGATTGGGGCTCTCCAGGACCAGGGTTGGAGACCCCTGGCCTACATTATATGTTGCCAAGGGAACAGTAAGGAATAGAAGCATTCTAAATTAAATATGAGGGGAAGTGAAGAGCTTGATGTTAAGTTTACTTTGGCAATAACTTTATTTAAACTCTGTGACCTGAACTTGACTTGCTGTTTGTCTTGTTTTAAAAGCTCGGCTGTGTTTCTAAAAGCTCCTTGAAAACTGAGCAGCTAAACAGCACCTGTCAATTGCTGCTGTATAAATACGTCCAGCTGTCTCCATGTATAACCTCCGATTTCTAATACACACTTGCCTCACCATTACAGCCACACATACTGTATATAGCTCCAACTACCCATTCTCAAAATACCATCTATAAAGACATCATAAACACCAAGCATTATTAAATTGATCAAAACCAAATTAAGAAAG
This sequence comes from Acipenser ruthenus, assembly GCF_902713425.1. Classification (NCBI taxonomy): domain Eukaryota; kingdom Metazoa; phylum Chordata; class Actinopteri; order Acipenseriformes; family Acipenseridae; genus Acipenser; species Acipenser ruthenus. The sequence goes on from NC_081189.1 coordinate 1,440,839, forward strand.
AAAGAAAGAATATGGCTTCAGACAACCTTTTCAGCAACCCATTCAGATACCGTTAGAATGGAATGTTTTGTGTGCTATAACAAAACACCTGTTTCTTTTAACATTTCCACTTACACCTGAAGAAGGGACTTTTGAGGTCTTGAAAGCTAGTGATGTCATCCTACAGCCATTTTGTACACTGTTCGGCAGCTGAAAAAAAAGAAAATATAGTTAAGGTGCATCAGGTTTTATCATCTTCAGCGCACCAGTTTTCTTGTGTGCTCCCTCCCTCTCATTATTATTATTTGTTTATTTAGCAGACGCCTTTATCCAAGGCAACTTACAGAGACTAGGGTGTGTGAACTATGCATCAGCTGCAGAGTCACTTACAACCTGGTCTCACCCAAAAGACGGAGCACAAGGAGGTTCAGTGACTTGCTCAAGGTCACACAGTGAGTGAGCCAGGATTTGAACCGGGGACCTCCTGGTTACAAGCCCTTTTCTTTAACCACCGGACCACACAGCCTCTCATCGTACCATACATACACCATTCCTCAGATGTGGGCCAACTTATGTAGTTGCATCATCTTGCCCTTTCAGAGTTTTTCCACCACAGTTTTACAGCTGGTTCAGGGTCACAAGCCTCCACTGTACCTTCAGCTGCAATTCGAATCAGATTCGATGCAGTACTGCTGCTCAAACAACACGCCTGCTTTTATTCGATTCATAGCACTGATGAAGGCTCGCTCACACTCGGCACTATACACTATATGTATAGATAACATAGATTGAAAAAAAAAGTTTAAGATGTTCTCCCCCATACTTCATTACTCTAACTATTATATATAAGAAGTTAAAACTCACCTTTTTTGCTCTTCCTTTTATCTCTGCTTTGTTGTGATGCAAGGTGTTCCATGTGTGTATTAATAGCAGCAAATTTTCCTGCGTCAGTTATCATGCTTCCCTAATTACTGTGCAACATCACGTCCAGAGCTCATTTGACATGAGGCACCCTCCTAGTTCCCTTCACCCCTGTGGGAATATGCACAACTTTGTGCTTATTGCTGTTGTAATATTTGTCAAGAGTACCCTTTTTAAACCTAGTGCAGGCGGTAAGCATATTCGATTTACCAGCAAACTTTTCTCCAGCGGATATGCACAGGTTATATAAGAGAACAGGGCCATTGGATGATTTCTCTTTTTCCATCCAGCTCTAAGTATGAAACCAGTGGTTTTATATTTTTCAGATTGTCGGAGCTTAAGTGCATTGCTTTTTTGGATTCAGTTGAATTGACGGTATGTTTTCACTCTCTGTGTCACTTGAGCTCCTTTTAAAAAAATAATGAATTGGTTTTGACGCCATTTTCAACATTCCGCAGCCCTAGTCACATGACGTGTACTTAGTTCTGGTGGCTCACATGATGTCAACAGTTACATAGCAACGAGAACGTGACATGGAAAGTGTCGTTAGTGTTTCACGGCAGTGGCATGTACACGATAAGTGTTTTCACATGGCGAAACCACATTTTAATTATGTATCAACCTCCCCACCCCCACTGTAGCCTATGGCGAGTGCAAATTAATATATTGTAGCATTTTGCAGGAGGCAGAAAACAGAGAGATGCTGGTTCTTTTTCCAAATCCTTTATTTATTTATTTCTACTGCTGGACACTCTCTTGAGCACCCAGACCAGATAGCACAGCTCTGTCAGCAACACGGGATTCAATTACAACAAAATACTCTTTTATTGAGATTTTACTTTTTTTTTTTTTTTTTACATTTACACCCATTCGTTTTTTCATTCATTTTACATTTCTTTTAAAGATGACATTCATGCATACAGACATACATTTTGTTTTAAAAGCATTTAAAATACATTTAAAAACACCAAGACAATTGTGCTTTGTACATGGTTAAAACAGACACAGATTAAAATCAACATGAAAAAACCTGTGCTGTTTTAAAAGTGACTGGAAAAAAAGAACCATCTATAAAAAACCAGTGCTTGTGAGGGCCGGGGAGTGCTCTCTAAAAAAGTGAACATAAACCTAGATCTAAAACAGGGACAGGGGAAAAGGGAGAGTGTATAAACAGTGAGTTAAAATTCTAAAATTTTAAAACACTTAAAATGTAACTTTTAATAGTTTACATTAAAAATCTTAAAGATACATAAAACAAAACAAAACAAAATCAAATAAAACATTCAAATTAAATCAAAGGTCCATAAAACTGAAACAAAAAGACTACATAAAACCAGGGCACCGTTGAAAAACGGTCATGCCAGCTAAAAAGGGCGGAATGCTGGCATGACAAAATAAATAAAAGGCTTAGCGGTGCCCCGTAGTCCCGCTCCTAGGAGCTAGCGGTTCCAGTTTTTTCCTTTATTCCATCTTCACGTCCTGAAGTCCGGCGATCCTCCACTCCGCGCAGGCCTTGTCCTTCCCGAGGGTCCGGATGTCCAGAATTACAAAGTCCTTGATAAGAGTTTGTGCCCTTCTGGTCGTGGTGATAGTGTCTAGCTCCTGCTTGTGATAGACACAGACGTTACGGCCTTCCCACAGGATCTGCTTGACAACATTGATGACACGCCAAACGCACTTAGCTGTGCTGGTAGCGATTCCTCCCGCAGGCCCATAGAGCACAGTCTCAGCGGTCATCTTGGCCGTGTCAGCAAACCTGTTTAGGAAGACAGAGACAGAGAGCCAGACACTGCCAGCCACATCACACTCCCAGAAGATATGGGCTGGTGTTTCTCTCTTGCGGCACTTTGCATAGGGGCATGTTTCTACTTGGGCTAGTCCCCTCCTGAACATGAACGCTCGAGTGGGGAGTGCACTGTGGACGGTGTTCCATGCTATATCCTTCTGGACATTACTGAGGCAGCTGTGAGACACATTCTCCCAGATTTTTTGGCTTTGGGTGAGGGAGAAAGTAGCTACTTTTTCAATTTCCTGGGAACCGGCAAGATATTTAGTTACAGCCTTGTATTCCCAGGAGGCCAATTTTGCTTTATCTAAGCCCAATTTATATATAGTGTCCCTTAAGGTTCTATAATACAATGGGGGGTCCCAGGAGTACGGCACGGTGTTATCAATAGTGCAGAGGCCCAAGGCCCTGAGACAGGTGGCAAAATAGAAACGATTCATGTAACATACCTTCCTGTCCAGGGCCTGGATGTTCTTGATAGTTTGCGTGAGCCCCTGCACTCGGGTGAGCTGCACAACGTCCGGGACCCCCTTACCTCCCTTCTTGTCGGCTTTACTCAGAGTGGCTCGCTTTACCCTCTCCATCTTGCTGCCCCAGATAAAGCGGTGGATAATGCGGTCCACCACTTTTTTGGTGGTCCTGTCTGGGGGAAAGATTTTTCCTACATAAGAGAGGATGGGGAACAGTATAGACTTGGTTATTAATACTCTACCCGTCATTGTTAAGGATCTTGTGCTCCATCCGCCAATCTTTTTACGGACCTGGTTAATGGCCGCCGTCCAGCTCTGGGCCCCCGAGCTATTGTTCTCGAAAATGAGGCCCAGAATCTTGATTTTGTCCTTTTTGACAGGGTACATGTCCGACAGTTCCCTATCTACCTGCCAATTTTTAGACACGTAGACTTCGCTCTTGGACTTATTAATCACTGCCCCGGTCGCCGTGCAGTACTTCTCAAGGATATTACTAATCCGAGGTACCGACGATGTGTTGGTGCAAATGAGTGACACATCGTCCATATATGCTGTTGTTTTGACCTGGACCCCGTTGGATCCAGGCAGCTGGAAACCAGTTATATTGGTATCCCTACGAATTGCCTGCAGGAGGGGTTCAATGCACACGACATATAGCAGTGGGGATAGTGGGCAACCCTGTCTGACCCCTGACTGGATAGATATTTTACCAGTCAGGTGCCTGTTCACCAAGACTCGGGTACTAATGTTTGTATATATGGTTTTAACCCACTCCCTAAGTCCAGGAGCGAATTTCATCTGGTCCATCACTTTGTACATATATTCATGGCTTACCCTATCGAACGCCTTCTCCTGGTCAAGGTTGAACAGGCAGAGGGGATGGTTCCGTTCTCTAGAATAAGCCAGAATGTCCCTTGTTAACATTAAAATATCCGTGATGGACCTCCCTGGGACGCCACAAGCCTGGTCAGGGCCAATGACCAAAGGGAGGTGTACTTGTAGCCGGAGCATCAGAGCTTTGGCTAGTATCTTGTAATCCACGCAAAGGAGGCTGATTGGGCACCAATTCCGTAGATCTTTAACTTCCCCTTTCTTATGAAGGAGAGTAATTACACTCTCCCGCATAGAAGGGCCCAACCGCTTCTCCCTGTAGACCGCTCTGTAGACCTCCGCTAAATGGACTTTTAGCGTGTCCCAAAAAAGATGGTAATACTCACCCGGGATGCCATCTGGACCTGGCGTCTTACCGGTGTTCATGGTCTTAACCGCCTGGGTGAGCTCCTCCAGCGTGAGTTCTGGGTCCTTCTCCTCCTCCTCCTCGTCCCGCACTGAGTCAGGCTCCAACTGGCTCAGGAACCACTCTATCAGGGTGTCATCTGTAGCTTTGATGTTATACAGGTCCCTATAGAAGTTCTCTACCACTTTTTTCACTCCCTCACTATCCTCTACTATCCTCCCCCTGCTGTCGAGCATGGAGGACATCAAGTGCCGCTTCTCCCTCGTTTTCTGGAAGAAGAAGCGAGTACACTTTTCGTCTTCCTCCATTTTTTGTACTTTTGCATTGTGCATGACCTTTCGTTGTTCCTCCCTACAAAGCACTGAAAGATCTAGCTTGGTCTGGGCTATCTCGTCGCTTACAGGGAACCCCCGAAGCTGAAGCAGGCTCAGACGCTGGAGGGCAGCATTCAGGTATTTATATTTGGCCCTCCTTTCTTTTGCTTTCCTCTTGCCTGCTGCTATGAAATAACCCTTAGTTCTCATTTTGACCATCTCCCACCACTCTATAGGGGAGTTGAATAGGTCACGCAAAGTGGTCCACTCAACAAGCCTGCTCTTATAGGCTGCAGCTATGGAGGGGTCATCGAGTAAGGAGGTGTTTAATTTCCAGACCCCTGACCCCATCTGGGAGGTCTGAGGGACCTGCAATGTTACCTGCAGGAGCCTATGGTCAGAGAAGAAGACGGCCTGGGTGTCTACTGCCGTCTTCGTAAGGGAGCTGGTATGCAGGACGAGATCTATACGGGAGAAGGAGGTCCCAGATGAGCTCACCCAGGTAAAGGGAGGCACCAGGTCCTTACCTGCATCACACAGGGAGAAATCAGATATTACGGAGGACAAAACTCTACTAGAGCGGTCGTTGCGTGGCCTGCTCCGGTCTACGTCCCTCAGAGCACAATTGAAGTCACCTGACACGATGACGGGTACGTTCCCCAGCAGGAGTGGACGCAGCTGTGGAAAAAATTGAACTCTTTCGTTTTGGTTAGTGGGTGCGTAGACATTGACCAGTCTGAGGGGAGTGTTGTTGTATGTCACATCCACGCTCAGAATTCTACCAGGTTCTACCTCCCTGCTGCTGCGGGAGGTAATAAATGGGTTTTTAAACAGGATACCTACTCCGTCGGCTCTGGCTATGTTGGAGCCTGACCAGAAGGAGTCCCCCAGGGTCCAACTCTCCTTCAGGTCCCTATAATCAGGGCTCGACGAAATACCACACTCCTGCAGAAAGATGAGATCTGCTTTCAAGTTAGCTAGATAGTTTAGTACATCAAATCTTTTTTGTGTCTCCCTGATGCTCCTGACATTAACAGACACACATATCAGGGCCATCAGGGTAGCTAACAAGAAAAGGAGTCGCTGCGTCCACCCCATAGCGACTATGATTGGGAGGTCGGGACACTCTTCCTACTCTTAGCTCTACGCTTGCTTCGAGGGGGCTTGGGCTTATTTGCAACTCCCATCACCCCTGAGAAGGTACTCACTGCTGCCTCGTCCAAGAAGGCACCGTCTTTATATGCACAGTACGTGGAGTTGTTGGGGCTATTCAACTCCCCACAAGGTAAGTCTGGTGGAACTTGCTCAGGGCCCCTCGGAACGTGTGGGTCAGCTTTGTCCTGGGGGGGGGTTATGACAGACAGCATTCTTTGGCTGTTACCGTCTGTTGAATTGGAGCTGTTAGCAGACTTCTGGCTTACCGCGTCCAGGGGTATTCCCATGTCCTCCAGTGCTGTATCTAGGAGGACCTCTAGGGGGCCCCTGGTTTTGCCCATACAAGGGAGGGGGTCAAGGATGCTTTGAAGGGAGGCCCTTCGCTTGAAGAGGGTCATTGCTACCGAGGTACTGCTGGTCAGGGAAGGTGTTGACCCCGACCTCTCCCTCGGTGCATTAGTGAACACCTCTTCTGCGAGGTGTGCTAGGGTTTGTGCCAACGACTGGGAAGGCTGGCTGGGGATGCCCTGGCTGGCTGCTACCTGCCCACTAGGCGGCAGTGTAGCCGTCCCACTCGCCTCCGTCTCTGCCTGCGAGGGCAAGACTGGGGACTTTGTGTGGACATTAGCTGGTTTTGGATCTATGGGGGCCACCTGCAACTTGCTGTCTTTGATCCTGATCTTCTTTCTTTTCCCCCCCTCGTCTCTACCCTTTCTTTTCCCCACCCTCTGCTGGTTCTTCACTCCCTTCCCCTCCTTCTCACTCTCACTTTCACTGTCGCTTTCGCTTTCCTCCCCCACGGACTCAATCCTTATGGCGTCATAACGAGAGCCGAGGGGGAGTGCTGGCGCTGAGAGGGCCCTACTCAGGGGGGGGCCGCTGCTGGGTCCGGGCTCCCTCCCTGCCTCGTGTTCTGCATCAGAGGAGCTACTGGAGGAGCTAGTGGAGTAGCTGTTGTACTCTCTCTCTGGGCTGGGGGAAGGGGTCCTCGTAAAACGGGACATGTCTCGGGGGCGGGGGGGTGAGGGGGGTGCTGGTGATGATGGTGGTGCTGGAGTCTGGGTCTTGGATACTGTTGGTGGTGATGTGGACTGATCTTTGTTACTTGCTCCCTCTTCCTGCTCAGGCCTAGGCTTGTTTGTGTTTGCCTTGCTGGCTCTGGCCATGTTGGCATAGGAAGAGGGGCAGTCCTTAAACAGGTGCCCCTTCTTTCCACACAAATTGCACTGCCTCTCTTCTCTGCAGTGGCTGGTCTCGTGGGGGGCGCCGCAGTTCCTGCACTTGACTACAGTACATGCGGCCGCCAGGTGTCCTAATTCCCCACATTTCCTGCAGAGTTTTGGCATCCCATTATAGAATACCAGCCCTCTGTTGGGCCCTAACACTATGGAGTTTGGAATGTGGCGGACGCCTCCAATGCCCGATGGATCAACATTAAGGCGTACCAGCCACTTTCTGGCTCCTGTCCAAACCCCATCTTCATCTGTAATTTTCCTCCCTTCTGATGACACCCTCCCATAGCGGTTAAGCCATGTTGTAATATCATAGTCGCTAACAGCCTCATTGAAAAATTGGACAGTAACAACTTTCATTTCTCTGTCTGTCAGTGCATCCACACAAAATTCTTTGTATGGAGCGAGATATTTATTCTCCCCCCAAAAGGACCACATTTCTTGTAACTTTTGGGGGTTCCTAAAACTGACCTCAAACACTTCCTTAAGCCCTGGTAATTTCACCAAACAATTCAAGTCAGAAGGGGAAAAACCCATACCCCTCTGAAGAATGGTCCGGCTGAACTCCAGTCTCGTCAGTCCTGGTTCCGTTTCATCTTGCTGGGTCCTTGTGAAGCGCACCGCATTGTGCCTCCTGGTCTCCTGGGTTGGCCGGAATGCCATCCTTCAGCTGGCTCCTCCGATTGGGGTGGGAGAAGCCTCTGGACGTCCGGGTTGTCTCTCTCTACGGAAAAGAGACAACGTAAGCAGCAAATCTGGGCAGTTGAAGGAACTATTACTTTAGTCCCTGAGGAGATGGTCGCCTCGCAAGAGGGACCCCCTCCCCAGGTGAACGGTGTCCTTCCCTGGCGGAGTAGGGGGCGCTGCTTGGCACCGAGACCACGTAGGAAGAATCGTGGCTGTGACGCCTCCTCGGGGTCCGGGGCCGCCCTCTGCTCCTCCCAGATGGCGCCCTCTGCTGGGCGCCGGCTGCTCTCTCGGTCTGGATCTCGATTACAATCAAGGGCTGGGGATGAGGTCGTCTAGGTCATCAAAGGGTCCTCAAAGGTCGTCTGGATGGTAGGTCCTCCTTCTCTCTAACTCCAGGAACGTCTGGAAAAGCCGGAACCGCCTGAAAAAGAAAAAAACTGGAACCGCCTGAAAAAGAAAAAAACTGCTCTCAACAGTCAACAAAATCTTGAAAGACCCTCGGCCTGGATTGGGCAAGCCAAAACCAGACTGAGCATTAGTCTTCCAAAAAGTTGCCGAGCTGAAGAAAGCCAGTCAAAAATAAAAAAAATTCTGTTCCTCCTCACCCGAACAAACCTCTCACAGACCCTCGGAGGGAGCGGGCAATGCCACTACCCTCTAAGCCTTAGTCTTAGAAAGATTTATTCGAACTGAAGAGAAGCCAGAGTGTTTTCAATTACAACAAAATACAAGAACACAGCAACCATGGCAACCAGAACAGCAACAACACATAAAATGGCGGCGCAGCACCTTTTATAACCTTAGCTCTGCCCCTTTATTCTAATAGGGTACCGGAGCTTACACACATCCCATTGGTCCTCAGCCACACACTAGGACCAATGGGCACAAACAACAACCAATAAGGACAGACACACAACAGCCAATCACAGGGGAGACACAAAAGGCACCACAGCAGCGGGAAATACAGAGCGGGGAGGGAACACAACTACAACAGGAATTACACTACACAAACACAGTGGAAATACAGAGCGGGGAGGGAACACAACTACAGCAGGAATTACACTACACAAACACAGTGGAAATACAGAGCGGGGAGGGAACACAACTACAGCAGGAATTACACTACACAAACACAGTGGAAATACAGAGCGGAGAGGGAACACAACTACAGCAGGAATTACACTACACAAACACAGTGGAAATACAGAGCGGGCAGGGAACACAACTACAGCAGGAATTACACTACACAAACACAGTGGAAATACAGAGCGGGGAGGGAACACAACTACAGCAGGAATTACACTACACAAACACAGTGGAAATACAGAGCGGGGAGGGAACACAACTACAGCAGGAATTACACTACACAAACACAGTGGAAATACAGAGCGGGGAGGGAACACAACTACAGCAGGAATTACACTACACAAACACAGTGGAAATACAGAGCGGGGAGGGAACACAACTACAGCAGGAATTACACTACACAAACACAGTGGAGATACAGAGCGGGGAGGAACACAACTACAGCAGGAATTACACTACACAAACACAGTGGAAATACAGAGCGGGGAGGGAACACAACTACAGCAGGAATTACACTACACAAACACAGTGGAAATACAGAGCGGGCAGGGAACACAACTACAGCAGGAATTACACTACACAAACACAGCGGAAATACAGAGCGGGGAGGGAACACAACTACAGCAGGAATTACACTACACAAACACAGCGGAAATACAGAGCGGGGAGGGAACACAACTACAGCAGGAATTACACAACACAAACACAGTGGAAATACAGAGCGGCGAGGGAACACAACTACAGCAGGAATTACACTACACAAACACAGTGGAAATACAGAGCGGGGAGGGAACACAACTACAGCAGGAATTACACTACACAAACACAGTGGAAATACAGAGCGGGGAGGGAACACAACTACAGCAGGAATTACACTACACAAACACAGTGGAAATACAGAGCGGGGAGGGAACACAACTACAGCAGAAATTACACTACACAAACACAGTGGAAATACAGAGCGAGGAGGGAACACAACTACAGCAGGAATTACACTACACAAACACAGTGGAGATACAGAGCGGGAGGGAACACAACTACAGCAGGAATTACACTACACAAACACAGTGGAAATACAGAGCGGAGAGGGAACACAACTACAGCAGGAATTACACTACACAAACACAGTGGAAATACAGAGCGGGGAGGGAACACAACTACAGCAGGAATTACACTACACAAACACAGTGGAAATACAGAGCGGGGAGGGAACACAACTACAGCAGGAATTACACAACACAAACACAGTGGAAATACAGAGCGGGGAGGGAACACAACTACAGCAGGAATTACACTACACAAACACAGTGGAAATACAGAGCGGGGAGGGAACACAACTACAACAGGAATTACACTACACAAACACAGTGGAAATAGAGCACAAAAACACAAACGCACGGATCGAGACAATGTGATTGCAGAGACAAATTTTGGGCGTCCATGGCACTCCACAGCTTGCAAATTTGAACCCTGTGTACTGCACACACTCTTAAAGGATGGTGGATGATAAAAAAGTGCACTTTGCTTGGAGAAAGGTACACATTAAGACACTGTCTTGGTAAATTGGCCAGCCTGCAATCTCTGCAGCACCTTAAGAGTGAAGGCCAACTGCTTAAATTCTGAGTGATACCCACTAATATAAACCAAATCGATAAAAGGTTTCTTCATTTTGTTGTCAAGGAGTCTTTTTGAATTAGCTGTAATAATATACAGTATACTACAAACCTTTACAGAGTAAAGCTGACTAAGCCATGGGCTTCTTTCCAGCAAACACCAAATAGCCACGCTCATACAGTATTGATGCCTTCGTATATTAAAATCATCTTCAGGCTCAAAATTTACCATACTTAAAAAAAATCTATGCACCAGTCAATGTTAACCCCACGGAATGCTATTAAAAACAGTAAAAGCGCACTCCCCAGCTTGCCAGGTTGATTTTCTGACTTTTAAGGCTGCGTAATTAAGAGCTCTGATTAGAAGGGGGATCAATAAGCCTGTATTGCAATTGATTACTTGGTGCAGCTTTGCCACTCATATGCCTCATTTCATACTCTCAGTGGCACTGCTCTGCCCGCTGTACTTAATCTTTCTCATGCAATTTATTGTTTTTGTGATATTACATTTTAAGGCTTCTTCTCTTTTACTCCTTCATTTATTACCTTCCATCCACCCGGATCACATTGCCATCTGCTGGATGCGTGAGCAGGAAAGCTTAGCTGGAATTCCTATTGCTTGACCACTCTGCTGGATGCGTGAGCAGGAAAGCTTAGCCAGAATTCCTATTGCTTGACCACTCTGCTGGATGCGTGAGCAGGAAAGCTTAGCTGGAATTCCTATTGCTTGACCACTCTGCTGGATGCGTGAGCAGGAAAGCTTAGCCGGAATTCCTATTGCTTGACCACTCTGCTGGATGCGTGAGCAGGAAAGCTTAGCTGGAATTCCTATTGCTTGACCACTCTGCTGGATGCGTGAGCAGGAAAGCTTAGCCGGAATTCCTATTGCTTGACCACTCTGCTGGATGCGTGAGCAGGAAAGCTTATCCGGAATTCCTATTGCTTGACCACTCTGCTGGATGCGTGAGCAGGAAAGCTTAGCTGGAATTCCTATTGCTTGACCACTCTGCTGGATGCGTGAGCAGGAAAGCTTAGCCGGAATTCCTATTGCTTGACCACTCTGCTGGATGCGTGAGCAGGAAAGCTTATCCGGAATTCCTATTGCTTGACCACTCTGCTGGATGCGTGAGCAGGAAAGCTTAGCCGGAATTCCTATTGCTTGACCACTCTGCTGGATGA